>NC_057797.1:615816914-615837456 GCF_018294505.1 Triticum aestivum
GCTGACACGTGGCGGCGCGGGGGTGCCTGGCGGCGGCGTGTCCGGCGCCGGCGGACAATGTCCGGCGCGTGAAGGATCAGATCTAGGGTTTCGGGGAGAAGAAGAAGAAAACGGAGGGGGTCTTTAAATAGGCATAGGAGGAGCTAGGAGAGTCCAAATGAGGTGCGGTTTTCGGCCACGCGATCGTGATCGAACGCTCTAGATGATGGAGAGGGTTTTGGTGGGTTTTGGGCCAAAATGGAGGGGTGTTGGGCTGCAAGACACACGAGGCCTTTTCGGTCCCTCGGTTAACCGTTGGAGCATCAAACGAAGTCCAAATGGTACGAAACTTGACAGGCGGTCCACCGGTAGTAAACCAAGGCTGCTTGGCAAGTCTCGGTCCAATCCGGAAATGTTTAATCCCCACACACGAAAGAAAGGTAGAATTGACCACCGGAGGAGAACGAAGCGCCGGAATGCAAAACGGACAACGGGGAAAATGCTCGAATGCATGAGATGAACACGTATGCAAATGCAATGCACATGATGACATGATATGGGATGCATGACAACGACAACAACACACGGAGACAAAAAAACCCGAACCCAAGAAAATAAAATAACTTAACGCCAGAAACGGCAAGTGTTGGAGTACATATTGGGAAAATCATATCTGGGGTGTTACAACACTCCACCACTACGAAAGGATCTCGTCCCGAGATCTAGGACTAAAAGAACGCCAGGAATTCAGAACGGAGGTGATCCTCGCGTTCCCAGGTAGCTTCACGGTCGGAGTGGTGTGACCACTTGACTTTGAGGAATTTGATTGACTTGTTGCGAGTCTTGCGTTCAGTCTCTTCAAGAATAGCAACGGGGTGCTCACGATAAGAGAGATCTTCTTGGAGCTCAATGTCCTCAAAGTTGACTGTGCGGTCAGGAGTCTTTAAGCACTTTCGGAGCTGAGAGACATGGAACACGTCATGCACATTTGCAAAGTTTGAAGGAAGCTGGAGTTGATAGGCGAGATCGCCTCTCTTGCTGACAAACTTGAAAGGTCCCACGTATCTGGGGGCAAGCTTCCCTTTGATACCGAAGCGACGAGTACCTTTCATATGAGAGACGCGGAGGTAGACATGATCTCCGATCTCGAAAGCCAAATCACGGTGCTTACTATCATAGTAGCTCTTTTGGCGGGATTGGGCTGCTTTGAGGTTATCTCGAATGACTTTGCACATTTCCTCTGCCTCTGTGATTAAGTCATTTCCCAGAAGCTGACGTTCACCGGTTTCAGACCAGTTGAGAGGGGTACGGCACTTCCTGCCATACATAATTTCAAATGCGGCCTTGCCCGAACTTGCTTGAAACCTGTTGTTGTAGGAGAATTCAGCATAAGGAAGACAATCCTCCCACTTCATGCCGAAGGAGATCACACAAGCCCTGAGCATATCTTCAAGAATCTGATTGACACGCTCGACTTGACCGCTAGTTTGAGCATGGAAAGTTGTGCCGAAGCGGATGTTAGTGCCCATGGCCTTCTGAAAAGAATCCCAAAACTTGGAGGTAAAGATGCTGCCACGGTCTGAAGAGATCACTTGTGGAATACCATGTAGAGAGACAATTCGAGAGGTATATAGCTCCGCCAATTGAGCTGCAGTGATTGACTCTTTGATAGGCAGAAAGTGAGCCACTTTAGTGAGTTTGTCGATGACCATGAATATAGCATCATTGCCACGTTTGGACTTTGGAAACCCAGTCACGAAGTTCGTCTCAATGTGGTCAAACTTCCATTCTGGAATGGCAAGAGGTTGGAGGAGACCCGCTGGTCTTTGGTGTTCTGCCTTCACTCTTCTGCAGACATCACATTCATTCACGAACTGAGCAATCTCGCGCTGCATTCGAGTCCACCAATAAGCCTGCTTGAGGTCCTGATACATCTTCGTGCTCCCAGGGTGGATGGAGAGGAGAGAATTGTGAGCCTCGTTCATGATCACTTTACGAAGGTCACCTTTGGGCACAACAATACGATCCTCGAAGAAGAGAGTATCCTTGTCATCAAGGCGGTAGCACTTGTACTTGGGTTGACTCTTGACAATCCCAATCTTCACCTTTTTCACCATAGCATCAAGAAGCTGAGCTTGGCGAATCTGGTCTTCCAAGGTAGGAGAGACTTGAAGGTTGGCGAGGAAACCTTGAGGAACAACTTGCAGATTAAGTTTGCGGAAAGCTTCACAAAGCTCGGGTTGATAAGGCTTGAGAATAAGACTGTTGCAATAAGCCTTTCTGCTCAATGCGTCAGCAATCACATTGGCCTTGCCTGGAGTATACTCGATACTCGAATTATACTCTTGAATCATTTCGACCCATCGAGTCTGCCTGAGGTTGAGATTAGGCTGAGTGAAGATGTACTTGAGACTCTTGTGGTCAGTGAAGATGTCCACTTTTCTTCCCAATAAGAGATGTCTCCAAGTCAAAAGAGCATGCACAACTGCCGCCAACTTGAGATCATGAGTGGGGTAGTTCTTCTCATTGGGCTTCAACTGGCGAGAGGTATAAGCCACAACTTTCTTCTCTTGCATCAACACTGCGCCAAGACCTTGGAGAGAGGCATCGCAAAAGACCTCGTACGGCTTGGATTCATCAGGCGGAGTCAGAACTGGAGCAGTGACCAATTTCTCTTTCAAAGTGTTGAAAGCGATGTCACACCCCGGAGACCAAACGTACTTGACGTGCTTCTGGAGAAGATTTGAGAGAGGCTTTGCGATCTTAGAAAAGTTTTCAACGAATCTTTGACAGTAGCTTGCGAGACCGAGGAAGCTACGGAGTTGCTTCACGTTCTGAGGTGGTTCCCAATTCACAATTGTAGACACCTTCTCAGGATTCACCGCAATGCCCTTGGCAGAGATGATATGACCAAGATAAAGAACCTCATCGAGCCAAAATTCGCACTTGGAGAACTTGGCGTAGAACTTGTGTTCCCTGAGCTTATCGAGTACCAAACGCAAGTGCTTGGCATGATCTTCCTTGTTCTTCGGAAAGACCAGAATGTCGTCGAGATAGACCAAAACGAAGTCATTGGTGTAGGCGTTGAAGATGAAATTCATCATGCGAGAGAAAGTCGGAGGAGCGTTGACGAGGCCAAAAGACATGACAGTGTATTCATATGAACCAAAGCTTGTCCTGAAAGCTGTCTTGGGAATATCTTGCTCACGGATTCGGATCTGATGATAACCCATACGGAGATCAAGCTTGGAGAATACTTGGGCACCTTTGAGTTGTTCGAACAGCTTGTTGATGTTGGGAAGTGGGTATTTGTTCTTGATGGTCTTCTTGTTCAATGGACGGTAATCAACACAAAGTCGGTCCGTTCCATCCTTCTTCACAAAAAGAACACCACAACCCCAGGGAGAAGAACTAGGTCGGATGAGGCCCATTCTCTCTTGAATATCGAGTTGCTTCTTCAGCTCCTTCAACTCTTCAGGTCCAAGCTTGTAAGGACGCTTGCATACAAGTTCCGTGCCAGGCTCAAGATCAATGACGAATTTAACTGGTCGGTGCGGAGGCATTCCTCGAAGCTCTTCTGGAAAGACGTCTTGATAGTCACAAACGACTGGAATTTGCGAGATAGCATCCAGTTCACCCTTCTCATTGAGAGAAAACAGACAGATGGTATCATCACGAGCGGCAAAGACAATTACATCCTCAGACGAATGAGTCAATTGAATCTGCCTGGCTACACAATCAAGATGCGCCTTGTGCTTAGAAAGCCAATCCATTCCGAGAATAAGATCAATATCCGAGTCGCCCAGAACAATAGGAGAAGCTAGAACCCAATGTGATAGTAATATCCGGGATGCAGAAATTAGTTGTCATCTGTTTGCCCGGTGACACAATTTGCAAAGAATTTTGCAGATACTGATAATCGCACTCATACTTCGATGCAAAAGGTTTGGAAATGAAACAATGCGATGCACCAGTGTCAAAAAGAACTTTTGCAGGAACATCGTTAACAGGAAGGTTACCCATGATGACATCTGACGAGTCCTCTGCCTGAGCTGCATTCACCATATTGACCTTGGCGTACTTGGGGTTATGCTTGACCACAGCTGTACTTGCCGATCTCACAGGAGGAGGAGGAGGGAGACGCCTCTGATTGAAGCATTTGTTGGCATAGTGACCCTTCTGTTGGCACTTGTTGCACGTGACCTCTAAAAGCGGACAGTGATACGGAGCACTCGATCTTGGAGCTTGAGACGAAGTCTTGTTCTGAAAGCCAGGGTTGGGTGGGTGGGAAGATCCATTGCCACCTTTGCTCTTCTGCTGATACGGCTGACGGAACGAAGGAGGAGGAAGCCAATACTTCTGCTGCTTGGCCACTTGAGTAGAGGAAGAAGGAGTAGTGTCTCTGACTCGCTTCTTGGAAGCATCACACCTCAGTTGAGCAGCCTCTTGCTTCAATGCCATGTTGTAGAACTCATCGTACCTCAAGGGCTCAAAGAGAACAAGAGCTAGCTGGATTTCTTCCCTGAGACCACCCCTGAACTGGTATATCATGCTCTTCTCGTCAGGGACGTCCTGCTTGGCAAAGCGGGCGAGCTTCTGAAACAACTTGTTATAGTCATAGACAGACAAAGAGCCTTGCTTCAAGTTGCGGAATTCCTCACGCTTGCTTTCAACCATGCTCTGGGGGAGATGATGAGCTCTGAAATCTTGACGGAATTCATCCCAGGTAATCACACGTCCACCTCTGGAATCCTTGTACTGCTGGAACCATTCTGCAGCTTGGTCTATGAGTTGGAAGGAAGAGAACTTGACAAAGTCCTCAGGCCTGACGTTACTGCACTCGAAATGCTTGCACAGATCCATGAGCCAATCGTCAGCATCAGTTGCCTCAACACAATTGCTGAAAGTCTTTGGCCCGTTAGCAAGGAACTGGTTGAGTGTAGCAAAGTGATTCTGATTGTTGCCTTGGTTTCCTTGGTTCGCTTGATTGCGCTCTTGAAGAATTTGCATGATCAACTGTGTGTCTGCATTGGTTGCGGCCATCACAGCTTGCCATGCCTCCGGAGGAGGTGGAGGTGGTGGTGGATCCTGATTCTGATTCTGATTGGTGCTCTTAGCGGGAGCCATCCTGAAGAGGATGACCACCGTTAGCACATTGACAGATAAAATGAAGCTGAATCAAACGGGTTGAAATTGCAACATATAGTCTTCACATCCGAACAAAATGAACGAAAGCATTCCAATTGAAATGGTCATATATCCATAAATTGAGAAGCCACTTATAATTTAGGTAGAGGAATAAATCAACAAGGTACGGATCAAGAACGAATACTCGGTAAGAAATCCCAATCTCAAACCAAATATCCGTGGAAGAAGAGCTAGAGCTACAAGAATTCCCACCTATGAAACTCCCGAACCTTTCCGGTTATGCAATCAGGTGTTGGGGATACAGGGGAAGCATAATATCTCACCCAAATCTAGCAAATCCTACATTCAGCTGTATCCATCCTTCAACACATAACCGAGAAAAACTTCGGAAACCATCTACCTCAACCTTCGAAAAGCATCCGTTATACAAGTTATGGCGATACTCCCGAACTCCCGCCCTAGTACTGGGTGGCGTCGAGGTTATCTCACCAACGAACTGCATAAAAGAGATTTTCGATGTCGGCGTACTAAACTCAGGTATTCCAGAACTGCAACGATAAAATTGTGACGATAACACCTCAGAGCTCAACTCCCCGGGACACTGCCACAACCCCTAAAGACATGAGGCACCAAGAATAATGTTCTCGTCACAAAACCATCGGAACGATTCCAAGATACCCGCGTGATCCTAAAAATTTTTTAGTGAAATTTGAGAAGAGAAGAGTCAAAACTCTACGTTAGGATGCCTTACTAGAGCGATGATGAGACTGGGGAGTAAAAGAATTCCTAAACTCTCCGATATATAATTCCTAAATGACTCAAAATATTTTTTCTAGACTCAACAACGGCTGCTAAAAACGATCAAGCAATGGGGGCTCCTAAGGTCGGAGAAGGCTCTGATACCAACTTGTAACGCCCTCGATGCGGCTATAGCTCTCACGTGTCGAGGCACGACTTAGAGGCATAACCGCATTGAAAGCAATGTCGCAAGTTAGGCAATCTTCACAACATCCCATGTAATATAGATAATAAAAGGGGAGATACATAGTTGGCTTACACTCGCCACGTCAATCAAAGTACATAAATAGCATTACATCAAACAAACACTCATGGCCCGACTACGGCGCCAAAATAAAAGATAAACCCAACATGCGACACGGTCCCGATCACCCCAACTGGGCACCACTACTGATCATCAGGGAAAGACACGTAGTATCGGCGTGAGTCCTCGTCGAACTCCCACTTGAGCTCAAGCGCGTCATCTGGAGCGGAATCATCAGGCCCTGCATCTGGTTTGGAAGTAATCTGTGAGCCACAAGGACTCAGCAATCTCGCACCCTCGTGATCAAGACTATTTAAGCTCATAGGTAAGGCAAGGAAAATATGTGGAGCTGCAGCAAGCGACTAGCATATAAGGTGGCTATCCTGTTCGCAAAAGAGAGCGAGAAAAGGAGGCAAAGCGCGAACGAATAACTAGGGAACATCCTGTGGCAAGCATTACTCCAACACCGTGTTCACTTCCCGGACTCCACCGAGAAGAGACCATCACGGTAACTCACACTGTTGATTCATTTTAATTAAGTTAAGGTTCAAGTTATCTACAACCGGACGTTAACAAATTCCCATCTGCCCAAAACCGCAGGCACGGCTTTCGAAAGTTCAAATCCCTATAGGGGAGTCCCAACTTAGCCCATGACAAGCTCTCATGGTCAACGAAGGAATAGACCTCCTCCCGAGACATTCCGATCAGACTCAGTATCCCGGTTCTACAAGACACTTCGACAGGTTAAAAAAAATCCAGCAACAATGCCCGAATGTGCCGACAAATCCCGATAGGAGCTGCACATATCTCGTTCTCAGGGCACACTCAGATGAGCTCTCCATACAACTAAAACCAAACCTCGAGTTTCCCCGAGGGGGCGCTGCACAGGACTCTAGTTTGGACCAACACTCAGAGGAGCACTGGCCCAGGGGGGCTTAAAATAAGATGACCCTCGGGCTCCGGAAACCCAAGGGAAAAAGAGGCTAGGTGGCAAATGGTAAAACCAAGGTTGGGCATTGCTAGAAAAGCTTTAATCAAGGCGAACTATCAAGGGGTTCCCATTATCACCCAACCGCGTAAGGAACGCAAAATCCGGGAACATAACACCGATATGACAGAAACTAGGGCGGCAAGAGTGGAACAAAACACCAGGCGAGAGGCCGAGCCTTCCACCCTTTACCAAGTATATAGATGCATTAAGATAACAAGATAATATAATGATATCCCAACAAGTATATAATGTTCCAACAAGGAACGGTCTCCAATCTTCACCTGCAACTAGCAACGCTATAAGAGGGGCTGAGCAAAGCGGTAACATAGCCAATCAATGGTTTGCTAGGACATGGTGGGTTAGAGGTTTGACATAGCAATTTGGGAGGCATGATAAGCAAGTGGTAGGCATCGTAGCATAGGCATAGCAAAAGAGCGAGCATCTAGCAAAGCAAAGATAGTAGTGATTTCGAGGGTATGATCATCTTGCCTGCAAAGTTGTCAGAGTTGACTGGATCCTCGAAAGCAAACTCAACGGGCTCCTCGTTAGCGAACTCGTCTCCCGGCTCTACCCAAACAAGACAAACAAAGCAAACGGAACACAATCAACCACGTGCAAACTCAAACAACATGATGCAAACATGGTATGCTATGCGGGATGCGATATGTGATGCATATGCAAGATTTGACAAGGAATGAATGAACCTGGCCTCAACTTGGAAATCCAAGTGTGCCACTGGAAATGTGAGATGAAATCGCTTGAAAACGATATAAAGATCACCGGAATCGGAGTTACGGTTTGGAAATGGCAAGCAATTCAAATATGACCACGTTCTGCGATTTACAGCAAATAGCCATCTAAATGCAACAAGATGAACATGCTACAGCACCCAAACATGGCATCAAAATACATGGCAGGGATCCACTCATGATGCTTAACAAAAGACTAGCACTGAGCTACGGCCAATTCATCCATTAACAGGTTCAAACAAGCATGGCAAAAATGCATTTGGTAAACAGATTTCAGACTTAGTGAAATTAACACTTGTCTGGAATTTCAGATCAGATAGCACTCTTTGGAGCATGAAAACTATATGCTACGGGACCTGAACATGGCAAAGTAAAGCATGGTATGGAGCTACTCAAAGAGCTTAACAAAAGTCCCTTAGTGACCTTGAGCCAAAAGGGATCAGAAAATACATTTGCAAGCATGTGAACATGGCAAAAACATAATCAGTTCTCAGACTTAGTGAAAACTGGAGCATGCTGAAACAGATATCAAGTAGGCATGTTTACGAGCTCGATGCACTCACTAAAGAGCAAGTCATGACAATATAAGCATATACCCATCAAGAATACACAAAATACAAGCTAGATATGGCAAGAACAATAACATAGCATGCACGGATCAACTACAACATCCTCGGCAAAATTGCTAACAAGTAGACAATCTGCCCAGATTCACGAAATGACAAAAGTAGAGCTCGATTGACTCAAGCTAGGGTGCTCCATAAATGCAAAAAAGGACATGGATGGATAGAGAACTACAAGATTAACAAAACATCCTTACTGATCATCCTCAAAAGAGGCATGGATCACTAGGAATCAACATGAACATATGGCATATTGAGATAAACAGCTCAAGGACTTAGTGGAAATGCTAAGTCCCTGAAATCAGCATTAACGAATGCTCCACTTTGCAAGCTTGTGCTAGTCACCACACACATCACAAAAATACATGAGTTGCACCTCTGGATAGATGGCAAAACATATAACAAAACTCATGTAGAACTCCAGGGCATATCATGCACACAATAATCATGGCAAAAATGACAAATATCTAATTGGAGCAGCAGATCTGACAATTATCTCAAATAGCACTCTTCCAGTAGCATTTCGGGCATCAATATGAACTCAAATGAAAATGATGCAATGAGATGAAATGATGTGCTCTCTAAGACGAACATTTTGATATGCTATATGCCCAAAATGGAGTTACGGATGCAGAGTTACGATGCGATGAAAATAGCAAAAATATTAGGGGTTCGGGGCAAAAGTCAACCGTCTCAGATCTAGATCCGGATCTGGGTACTGTAGCGCACGGATTCCGAGGATCGCCGGATAACTCGAGGTCGCTGAAGATCTTGCCGCGGGGAGGATCCGGTCGGAGGAGGAGGCGAGGGCCGGAGTTGGTGGTGGCCGGAGCCGCGCTGTGCGGTCGCCGGCGTGGTCGCGGGCGGCGCCGGCCGGCGAGGAGTGCGGCGGCCCGGCCGCCGGAGTTGAGGCGAGGGGCGACGAGGGGTTCCGGCCGCCGGAGTTGATAAGGGCGGCGAGGAGCTCCCTGGCGCGGCGCAGACGATGGAGGAAGACGCGGTCGGCGCGCGGGCTCGGAGGGCCGGACGTGGGCTCAGAGGACCGCGGCGGGTGGCGGCGGCGCTGACACATGGCGGCGCAGGGGTGGCTGGCGGCGGCGTGTCCGTCACCGGCGGACAATGTCCGGCGCGCGGAGGATCAGATCTAGGGTTTCGGGGAGAAGAAGAAGAAAACGGAGGGGGTCTTTAAATAGGCATAGGAGGAGCTAGGAGAGTCCAAATGAGGTGCGGTTTTCGGCCACGCGATCGTGATCGAACGCTCTAGATGATGGAGAGGGTTTTGGTGGGTTTTGGGCCAAAATGGAGGGGTGTTGGGCTGCAACTCACACGAGGCCTTTTCGTTCCCTCGGTTAACCGTTGGAGCATCAAACGAAGTCCAAATGGTACGAAACTTGACAGGCGGTCTACCGGTAGTAAACCAAGGCCGCTTGGCAAGTCTCGGTCCAATCTGGAAATGTTTAATCCCCACACACGAAAGAAAGGTAGAATTGACCACCGGAGGAGAACGAAGTGCCAGAATGCAAAACGGACAACGGGGAAAATGCTCGAATGCATGAGATGAACACGTATGCAAATGCAATGCACATGATGACATGATATGGGATGCATGACAACGACAACAACACACGGAGACAAAAAAACACGAACCCGAGAAAATAAAATAACTTAACGCTGGAAACGGCAAGAGTTGGAGTACATATTGGGAAAATCATATCCGGGGTGTTACAGCAATCCTCCCACTCGGGGGCTTAGTTGCAGTCTAGCACTCGCCTAAGTTCTCTCACTTAGAGACTTAGCTGCAGTCGGGCACTCACCTAAGTTTGAAAAAATCCTACTGAGTGGAGAGCAATCCTCCCACTCGGGGGCTTAGCTGCAGTCCAGCACTCGCCTAAGTTCTCTCACTTAGAACTTAGCTGCAGTCCGGCACTCGCCTAAGTTTGAAAAAATCCTACCGAGTGGAGATCAATCCTCTCACTCGGGGGCTTAGCTACGTTCCAATACTCACCTAAGTACGAAACACATCTCATTCCTCAAGGACGACGAGGGGCAGGTCGACTGCCACCTTCTCCTGGGGAGCTTCGCCACAAATACAATGTGCGCTCTGTCCCACTCTACAGTAACAGGGTGTGGGTCGACCGCCACCTTCTCCTGGGGAGCTTCGCCATAAATACAATGTGCGCTCCGTCCCACTCTGCAGTAACAGGGTGTGGGTCGACCGCCGCCTTCTCCTGGGGAGCTTCACCACAAATACAAGACATAGGTCGACTGTTTCCCTCTCCTTCGGAGCTGCGCTGTGAATGCAAAGGTTGTCTCGAATGAAGAATGGGTTCACTCAGCAGGAGATTCATAAAGATATTAAACGGTAAACCAAGTTCGGGTAAATTCCAAAGGTTCCAAATCACAGATCGAAGTACTCGGACATGCAGCCCAAAAAAGTTTAACGGTTACAAAAACCACTCGGCACCCCGAGGCAAATTTAAGGTGGGACGTAAGAGTTTGTTCACTCCGCGGGAGGAGGGCTGGCAGGCTCGACGAACTCATCCAGGTCGACGCCGTCGGCTATCCGAGTGGCTGCAGCGATGAAAGTCTCCATAAAGGTTCGGAAGTCATGCTTCTGGGTGTTGGAGACCTTGATTGCTGCCAGTTTGTCCTGTCGCACCTCCTTGCAGTGGACACGAACCAAAGACAGAGCCACGTCAGCGCCACACCGAGCAGCAGACTTCTTCCATTCCTGCACTCGGTCGGGGATTTCATTTAGTCGAGTCAACAGGGACTCGATATCATTTTGGAGCACAGCCTCTGGCCAAAGTGCCGGGTCAATCCGCGACATGGAGACCTTCAATCGAGCCAAGTAGTCCACGGCACTATCGATGCGAGATTCCAGACGGAGCAGATTCATGGCAGTTTCATCTTTCACAGGAGAGTTGATTGGATCCAAACCAGGCTCGATCCGCCCAGTCTCCTCTTCAAAGTTCTAGCAAAACTCTGCATTCACGATCCAAGGATAAGTCAATTTTCGTACAGTGAGTCGACTCAAAAAAAAGTCAGTCGGAATACAATGTGCACCTTCAAGCTTGATGAACAGCTTCTTGGGAAGACTTCTCAGATAACTCTCCAGATCATCCCTCCTGCGAGCAATGCCTTCCATTTTCTCGCCCTGGACGAGATTCGCCTTCTTCTAGCGCGAGCACTCCTTGTTGGAGTCATTCAGAGCGGTCTTCAGCCTGGTATTCTCTTCTTCCAATTGGCCTACCGAAGCCAGCTTCTGTTCAGCCAGAGCGGTCTTGCCGTCAGCCTCCTTACGAGCAGCGGCCAAATCCTGATCCTTCTTCGCCAGAGCTTCTCTTAGTTTTTCTGCAAAAAAATGATGATTGATTCAGAAATAGCAGAAGGGTACCCAAACCTAAAACTGACCAGTCGACAAACTCGTCTTACCTGCGGCGCCGTGTCTGACCTTTTGCAGCTCTGTCCTGGCCAGCTCCAAGTCAAGGTTCAGTTGAATCTGCTGCTTCTCCAAGTCAGCAAAGCGAGCTCCAAGATCACAAGATTTCTGAAATCAAAGGGGAGAAGTTATTTTTACAGCAAAAAAACAACAAAGGCAATAAATACTAAGACTACGGTCGACTGCCCGTAGTCCACCATAGTCTCAGGGACTACACCCAGTGGGTGCACTTAGCGTGCCCCCACCGGTTCTGATCCCACTCGAACGGTTCGCCGGAGTCGAGTGGGGGGAGTAAAAGAGAGAGAGAGAGAGAGAGAGAGAGAGAGAGAGAGAGAGAGAGAGAGAGTAGAACTCAGACCACAATCGACTGCTAGCAGTCGACCGCGGTCTCGGGGACTACACCCAGTGGGTGCACTTGGCGTGCCCCCACCGGTTCTGATCCCACTCGACCGGATCGAGTGGAAGAGATAAACTACCAGTTCGGTTTATACATTCGGCAAAATACAAAGACTACAGTCGACTGCCAGTAGTCCACCGTAGTCTCGGGGACTACACCCAGTGGGTGCACTCAGCGTGCCCCCACTAGTCCAAAAATTCAATCGACACACCTAGTGGGTGTACAGATGCAAAGGTTTTCGGAAAGAATCTTCAGGTAGCATATCCTAACAGAACAAGCGGCGACCAACTAACCTGAACGTTGCTCTGGAGAGCCGAGCTGGCATCATAGGCGTCTTGGCTGGCGTCCCACACCGTCTTCATCTTCTCCATCATAATGCCCGCCTGGCGTATGGCTTCCTTAGCAGCATTCACCTCGTCCTCTAGGACATGATGGGTCGCAAAAACTGAAGGCGGGTCGACAGGGGCCTGAGCAGTCAACAAAGAAGGCAAGGCACTCGACAGTGGCTCAGTGAAGGTAACAGAACCCCGATTGACGTCGCCAGTGTCCTAAACAACTGGTTCCGCCCTCGGCGTCGTCTGTAGCGCCTCGCTTGCAGGAGCTCGCCTATTTTTCCTTGTCGAAGGCCTCTCGGGCTCTTCATCATCATCAAGGAGGTCAATAACGTTGGGAGCTATGCAAAGTTCAATCGTCAAAGTCACATCACCCAATGGTACGCGTTGCAGTTGAATCGACCAAAATAAAGACAGTATGACAGGGATCATACCCGGATTAGAAGTGACCGCATCCTCCATCACCTCATCTTCGTCCCTGTAAGCTGAGGTCCCGGAGGTAGCAGCGCTGACAGTTCCAAAGTTCGTCCAGTTAAAACAAGAAAAACAAACAGCGCGGAGCGTCGAGTGAATGCAAAGAGAGGCACTCATGCGGAAGCGACGGGAATATCAATCTTGATTTTCGGCAACGCCTTCCGAGTCTTTGGCTCTACAACTCTGGGGTGCTTTGGCGCCTTCTCAGTCGGGGTTGGTGAAGAGATCCGAGGGCGCTTCGAAGACTGACCAGCCGGAGCAGTTGCCTTGTCACAGGCACTCGGCCGTTCTTGGTCAAGGTTGGATCGCCTCTCCCTGCGAGGAGGCGACTCGACTTCTTCTCCACCGCTTGAGTCGTCGCTTCCTCCATCCCCTTCACCATCGGAAGTCCACTCGCCACTTTCGCCGCCACTCGCCTCGCTTTCCAGAGCTTGCTCTTGCTCCCCGTTGGGCATTGAATACATTTCAATAATGGCCTGAAAGAAAGCAGGTAGATCAAAGTCAGTCGACGCAATATAGGCAGCTACGTGAGTCAATTCAGATTACAACCAAAAACTCAGAATCAGACCTGCTCTGGTGCGTGGGACTGGTCGAATGGAGGGACTCTCCTGGCTCCCCTGGGATTGTCCTTATTCCCGGTAATGCCGGACAGCCACTTCTCCAGTGTGTCGTCGTTGACCTCCTCCGGGTGGATCCGAGTGGAGTCTTCAAGACCCGAATACATCCACATCGAATGGTCTCGGGCTTGGAGAGGCTGGATGTGCCGCTGAAGGAAGACCTCCAAGAGATCCATACCAGTGACCCCGTCACGAATAAGCTGGACCACTCAGTCGACCAACACCTTCACGTGCGCCTTCTCCTCCGGGAGCACCTTCAAAGGGGAGGGTTTTCCACTCGGTCCATGGTAAAGGGAGGGAGGCCAGTCGATTGCCCTGGCGTCGACTGGTCTTTACAGTAAAACCAGGTCGACTGCCATCCGCGAACTGAGTCGGGAAGAATCATGGCCGGGAAGGAGCTTTTCCCTCTCGTCTTGATGCCAAGACCCCCACACATCTGGATCACTTGGGTCCTCCCATCACTCGGATTAGCCTTTTTCATTGTCTGGGAGCGACAAGTGAAAATATGCTTGAAGAGACCCCAGTGAGGCCGACAACCCAGGAAGTTCTCACACAAAGAAATGAAAGCGGCAAGATAAACGATTGAGTTGGGGGTAAAATGATGGAGTTGTGCCCCAAAGAAGTTCAGAAACCCTCGGAAGAAGGGGTGAGGGGGCAAGGAAAATCCACGGTCGACGTGGGTGGCAAGAAGGACACGCTCACCCTCCCGAGGCTGCGACTCAGATTCCTTCCCCGGAAGCCGCGTCGAGTCGTAGGGGATCAGCCCCCCTTCGGCCAAGTCGTCGAGGTCTTCTTGGGAGATCCTCGAGTGGATCCAGTCGCCCTGGATCCAGCCCCTCGGCAGGCCGGAGCGCGAGGAAGATCCGCCTCGGCTGGTCGCCTTCCCCTTCGACCTCGCTGTCGCCTTCTTTGCCCGCTCCAGAGCCGCTGTTTTCTCCTTCCCCATTGTCACCGGCGAGACGCGTACGGTGCGGTGGCGCTGGGGCGAGAGCGAGCGCAGCTGAGGGGCGTGAGGAAGAGAAGAGGAAATGATATGCACTGTTCGGGAGACTCCGGTCTGGCGCTTTATATCAGGCCGCTTCCGAGTGGCTGACGGGTAGGCCCAGGCGGCTCTGTCAAATCCCGTAACGACCGCGCGTGTGATACGTGGCGAAAAAGGTGGCGCGGAGATCGAGGCGGCTCCGCTCTATCCCATCCGATTACTGCGGCCTCCCCCGTCCCGCGCGCTTCCCAAAATTCGGATCCCACGAAATCTACACGCAGCAAACAACTGGTTAGACCAAAGATCTCCTCCGCACCATCACTCGGAGCCTTACAAGTAAAGAAACCCACTCGACGAAGAATTAAGAATGGATCAAGGCGACTGAAAAGGAAGTTGCTGTCGTCACTCGGGTCCGTTGATCTAAAACAAGATATGCTCACGGCATGAAAAACGAGTCAGAGAAGTTCTCAACTCCTTCCCCACTCAAACCTCGATCCATTCGGGGGATAATGATGAAGCTATGTACCTAGGGTAGGATCATGGACCTGTTCTAACTGCCCTACCCAAGGACATCTCTAGAAGAAACCACCTTTCAATCGACTTGGAGGTGTTCCACTCGACAGACTCGAAGACGCTCGACCAAGAAGCAATCACTCGACCAAGATCCAACCACTCAACGGCCAAGAGACCTGAAGTCACTCCGCATGCTAATGGTCGGTCATTAAGTAGCTTTTATGGTCATCATAACACTTTATTACTAGCGTTACCAGTAACACCCTGCCTTAATGTACATTGAACCCTTTGTAACGTGGGCTAGCCGGGGTCCTGGCGCACTCTATATAAGCCACCCCCCTCCTCCGAGACAAGGGTTCGCACCTCGGTAACCCATATTCATATAATCCAGTCGATCGCCTCCGGGCTCCAAGACGTAGGGCTATTACTTCCTCCGAGAAGGGCCTGAACTCGTAAACCTTGCGTGCTTACAACTTCTCCACAGCTAAGATCTTGCCTCTCCGTACTTACCCCCCTACACTACTGTCAGACTTAGAACCACGACACCAGACTCTGAATTGCTTCGTGCTCTACCACTCAGTCCTCCCCTTGAAGAAGCTCGCTGTATCTACAGTGAACCTGAGCTAACACATCATTACATGCAGGTGCTGATGAAACCTTTGAAGCCAGGTCAAGCACCAAGAACCAAATTCCTCGTGAAGGAATTACTGTACGTGCCCAGAACTGTCTATCGTATTCTTACGAGGACAATCAGTCCTATCAAAGGCCACGACTCATCTGATGAGGAAATTGTTGGCATCATGAAGAATCTGGTATTCAACATCGTTCATGGCATTCCTGTCAATTATCACGATTTCTTCATGAGGACTATGGCAAATGTTGCACTCTCTCCATTTGAGCTGAAGCCTTATGCACCTTGGATTATGAGATTCCTCAGGACAAGGTCTTCACTCAACTACAAAGCTGATTTCCAGAATCACCTCAGCTACTTGCCCCCAATTGAAGTCCTCAAGCAGACATATTCCTTAGTTGATGGAAAGGGCAAGGCACCAGTTGTGAAGGCATTCGTCCATTGGATGGTCAGTTTCGCAAAGCTGCATCTTACTCCACCAATGATGACTCTGCCACACATGACTCTGCCAATGCACCCAAGTCCACTCCTCAAGCCACTGCTTCGCGCATGATGACTGACCGTGAACTTCTGCTTAGTCTTCACGAGAAGGTGGATCGAAATCACAAATGGGTTAAGCGTCAGTTTGGTTCACTTCTTCACAACATGACTGCCACACACAATGCAGTGAAGAAAAACCACTACTACCTCCATCAAGTCTTTGGTCGCACCTGGGCAATCCTGTCACGTCTGTATGGTGAAAAAGATCTGAAGAAAATGGGTCTGAATGAAGATTTTGACTGGTCTGCACCTCCACCGAAGAAATTCAAGAAGGTCAAGGTTCCTTCTCTGGTGGCTAGCTCATATTTTTCATCGCGCGACACTGATGAAAATGAAGACTTGGACAACGCTGCGGCAGGCCCTACTATGACAAATGACCCCAACAACGCTGGCGCTCCTTCATCAACTTGATATTCTTCAGGGGCATTAGTCCTCATATTCGATCCTTTTGGTCATTTGATGACAAAGGGGGAGAATTTTGAGTTAGTCTTCAAGCGGGTCTTTCTATATGGGTGTTTTTTTGTTAAGTTACAACTCTCGTTCTTCTGAGACTTCATTGGATCGAGTTGTAAACTTAAACCCGATGGTGCTCTGATACTTTTGATATGTTTTGATGCATGCTTATTCCTCATATATGCTAATGCACGCATGCTGAATTATATCAGTCGCCATATTTCATCATGCATTTCAAATTCTTCTCTGTTATATGTCAAATGCGTTTATGAATTACAAGATATAGGGGGAGATCTCCATGATTCAACTCTTCAAGTGTGCATTGCTTCAAAAGCAAATTCCTCACTATGCACATCTTCAGGGGGAGTTCTTCTATATCTTGCAATCAAATTCCTCAATATCAGTAGTTACACTTCATATGTTTATCCCCATTGAAAACTTAACCTATATTGTCATCAATCACCAAAAAGGGGGAGATTGTAAGTGCATCTAGTGCCCCTTAGTGATTTTGGTGTATTGAAGACTTATAGGTTAACAGACTAATGCGTTTGTGAGTGTACACAGGTCTATAAGTCTATGAGGAGCTTGATATTTACAGAGAAAGTCGACCCCTAAAAATGAAGTTCTTCGACTAAAGACTTTGGATCACTGAAGACTTTCTGAAGACTTTGAAAGTGAAGAAATTGGTGTGACCTTGAAGACTTGGTATTCGTTCGAGGAACATGAAGCGTGAAGACTTTTGTTTTCGTAGTTTCATTTTCTCTTTTTTGAGTCATAGGAAACACCGTACTGTTAAAGGGGGTCGAGGAAATACTAAGGAAAAATTTCCAAGTGATGCTCAACTCAAAATCCTACACCTACCAATCCCTTCGAGTGAAGCCATTGGAAATCTCATATAGTTCAGTCAATTTCTTCAGTGACAGAGACGAAGTTCTTCTGGTCTCTGAGGAATTTTTCCTGACTGAGGAGTCAGGAATTCGCCAGTGTGGATTGCCTACACAGTGAGGAACATGATAGCCCTGAGGATTTTGCTACTCAAAATTCCGACCGTTGCTGTGCTATGCGCCAGCTATCCCAAAATATCTATCCACCTAACGGTCATATCATTGAAGGGCATTTATGTCTTATCATGTCAGGCTGCTCCCTAGGCTATAAATAGCCGCCCCCTACAACCACTAGTTGGTTGGCTGCTCCGAGAGAAACTGACACTTGTCATTTGAGAGCAACCCATCCTTTGAGGACTTTGAGCGAAAATCATCAAGTGAGGAAAAACCCAAAACCCAAACACCTACAAACCCCGAGTGATTGAGCATCACTAAAGAGATTGATCCTGCGTGGATCCGACGCTTGTTACCTTTGAAGACTGTGCTTCTTCCAGACGGTTAGGCGTCATGGTCTAGAGCATCCAAGAGGAATTGTGGATCGCCGAGTGACCGAGTTTGTGAAGGTTTGGAAGTTGCCTAAAGACTTACCGTGAGTGATTGGATGAGATCTGTGTGACCTTAGTTCAAGGAGAATACGGTGAGGACTGGGTGTCCTGAGCTGCGTGTTCAGGACTGGGTGTCCGGGACTGTGTGTCCTCGAGTTTAAATACTCAGCCGCTCCAACCAGACGTACAACTGAGACAGCAGTTAGAACTGGTCTACCAAATCATTGTCTTCACCAAGCTTACTGGTTCTATTTCCTCAACTCTTCCATTTCCTCATAACTGTGTTGTGTGCTTGTTCATATCTGTGTTTGAAGACTTTGACTAAAGACTTTCTCAATTTCCTCGGTTCAATTTCTTCGGTCTGTTTGTCTTCATCCTGTGTTATCCTGTGCTTACGCTTTCTGTACTCTGTGCCTGTCTTCATTTCATCATGATGACTATGCTTGTAATCTGTTATGTTTACTTTTGAGTACTCATTCCGCTGCTAGTAGTTCTTTGCTAAGGAATTTCCTCACCGGCAAATTCCTCAGTGAAGAATTTCATAAAAATCGCCTATTCACCCCCCCCCTCTGGTCGATATAACGCACTTTCAGTCAGCATGCTGGTCTAAATCCTATGGCGCAGGGGTCTGGGCCCATCGCCCATTGCACACTTGCACGTTGTGAGGGCGGCCGGAGAGTAGGCCTAGCAACCTCCATTACAAAGGAAGTTGCGTTACACGGTCCAACCTGGCGCGCGCCGCTCAGTTGCTGACGTCATGAAGGCTTCGGCTGATACCACGACGTCGAGTGCCCATAACTGTTCCCGCGTAGTTGGTTAGTGCGTATAGGCCAATGGCCAGACTCAGATCAAATACCAAGATCTCGTTAAGCGTGTTAATTGAAGTATCCGCGAACACCGACCAGGGCTAGGCCCACCTCTCTCCTAGGTGGTCTCAACCTGCACTGCCGCTCCGCTACAAAGTAACAATCGGGGGCCGTCGGGAACTCAGGCCCACCACTACCTGGATGGAGCCACCTGCCCCTTCATCCCCCACATCGGAATCACTTGCGGGTACTCTACGAGCCGAGCCGACTTTAGTCACCACCTGTATAGCATGTATATAAGTATGTATATACCTGTGATCACCTCCTAAGTGATCACGGCCCGATAGTATAGCATGGCAGACGGACAAGAATGTAGGGCCACTGATGAAGTACTAGCAACCTATACTAAGCATGTATGATTGCAGGTAAGGTATCAACAGTTGTAGCAACAATGACAGGCTATGCATCAGGATAGGATTAACGGAAAGTAGTAACATGCTACACTACGCTAATGCAAATAGTATAGAGAAGAGTACGCGATATCTGGTGATCAAGGGGGGGCTTGCTTGATTGCTCTGGCAAGAGAGAGGGGTCGTCAACACTGTAGTCGTACTGGGTAGCAGCGACGTCGGTCTCGGTATCTAGCGAGAGAAGAGGGGGAAGAAACAATAAATATTAAGCAAACAGATGCATGTCGATGCATGACATGATAAGTATTGGTGCTAGGGGGTGCCCTAACACGGTATGAGGTGGTACCGATGAAGGGGGAAAACATCCGGGAAAATATCCCCGGGGTTTCGCGTTTTCGGACAGATGAACCGGAGGGAGAAAGTTGCGAGTTCGCTATGCTAGGGATGCGTGGCGGACGATCGGGTTGCGTATCCGGATTCGTCTCGTCGTTCTGAGCAACTCTCATGTACAAAGTTTTCCCATTCGAGCTACGGTTTATTTTATATTAATTTTAAAAGATTTAAATCATTTTTAGGATTTATTTAATTATTTTAATCCAACATTATCCAGAACAGTGCATGCTGACGTCAGCATGACGTCAGCAGTCAACAGAGGAGTTGACTCGTTCAAACTGACATGAGGGTCCCACCGGTCATAGACTGCTTAGTTAATTAACACAACTTAATTAAGTTAATTAGCTAATTAGGTTAATTAAAGAGGATTAATTAAGTTAATTAATTAATTATTTTATTATTATGATTATTATTTATTTATTTATTTTAAATTCTTTTTTAACGTCCTCAGGGGCGTGGGCCCCTCATGTCATTGGGCCAGGGGGCACTGCGGGTAATGGGCGCGGGGCGAATGGGCACCAGCCCGGCAGGGCGCTGGCCCAGGTCGCCGCGGGGCAGGACTGGCGGGGCAGCGGGGCGCCAGCGGCCACC